>NW_026252712.1:0-3575 GCF_025094135.1 Mucor mucedo | reverse complement strand
CGAGACGTAAAATAGTCTTGTGGTCATGAACTCCGATGGTTGCGGTTTGAAAACCATCCTGCAAAATACTTCATATTGTTATTGAAACGAAGCCAGACCATCGTCTTTGTAACACATGTTTCCTGTTCTCTTTCTTTTGTCGCACATGTAAATGTTGAACATGCCTATTGTATCCTGTCCAACGTCTCTGCTCCAAATAGTTTATCTCCGTTATACCTTCTACTTGTGAAAAAACATTTAACATCCATTGTCTTTGTATCCTTGTCCTTAAAGTATGATATATAACAGAAGTAATACCAGCTCATGTCATCATCTCTATCTATGCCCGATGCCACAAATATGTCTCGAATTCAATATGACTAAGATTCTGTCTCGTTAAATTTGATCTCTGAACCTTCGCTTACTAGTCCTGTCAACTGTTACAAATAAAGGCAAGTTTATTTATGTGTACTTCTATAATCAACATCTTATATCTTTTCATTTCTTCTTGGAATAAACCTCTTTCGGCTTTCATTTATTTTTAAACATATAATAAAACAATATATATATATAATTTCTGTCATCCTTGTTCTCACCTAAATAACTATTCTGTTCTGCTCTTGCCCTCGCCTCTGTTAGGTATCCTCTACACTAGATGTGAACTCCACATAATTAGCCACCTTTTTTAAAAACACTTTATAGTTAGCCTTCGAAGTTTACTGATGAACAAAAGCACGGGATTTAGGGATTTTCAGATGATACACTAGCTCAGTCATGACGTCCATAAAAAACTGTGTTTATTGTATCACGCTTCAGACAAAACCCCTTTTGATAAAGTTACTTTGATATACATAATCTCCAAATTCATGGCTTTCACAATAACTACGGATGGGTGTGCATTTCAGTGCATGTGCTATAACTTGATTTTGATTATGTTCATCTTTATGTCATAAAATGATGAGTTTTTGGCTCCAGTTGATTTTACAGACCCTTACAGGTCGACACTAAATAAAATAAATTCATTTTATCGTTACCAATTTCATGAAGATAACTTTAAAAGCGATTTTTATGATCGGCAGCAGCAGGAGGAGCTTGCTCGGTAGCAGGATAACGGCCAGCAGAAGAAACGTGTTCGGAAGATGATTGTAATTACAGAAGAAGGGGTAGGTACAGGCGATAGCATGGCACATGTACACGTACGCCAGCTTAATCAGTGAAGCAGACGGACGCCGTAAAACTTAATCGCAGTAAAATTCAATTTAGACCGAAACCTCCGGTCCCGGTCCAATTTTTGGGAAATATCTGGACCGCTGGTAATTATAGAAGTTGGACCGCGACCGCAAAACATAAAAATGACAAATGATTAAAAAAACGTCGTTTATTGTAATTTATAGATGATCCATAATGTCTACATCACTTTTTTACAAAAAAAATTTGTATATATCTATTATTGAAGATGATTCCAGGGGTAAAAGAATACTGATGAAGTTGGTGTGACACAAAAAATGTTATTGCATGTGGTTTTTTTTCGGGAACCAAAAATTGTCTTTTACTTCACTGCACCAACTTTTCCTGCTGTATTTAGCATGTCCTTTGAAAAAGCGTCTCCTTTTCAGACAATATATTTAACTGTTGACAGTTTTGAAGAACTTAATAAGCCGGTGGAAGACACAACCTTTCAAGTAACAAAAACAACATATTTTTCCTCACTCTCACTAAAGAGTTTTATCTTGGAATGGACTTTGTCAAGGTAGAAACACCATGAGTTTTTGTCAACTCATCATAAGCCTGACTCATCTTTGAAAAACTTAAAACTAAAAAAACAGACCCTCAGAAATTTAAAAGTGTTTGAAAGGCGGGAACAGAATTTTTCTACAAAAAGTCCACATATATTACATGTATGAAGATAGAAAGAGCCAAAATAGCTTCTAGTTATTTAAGTTCGAAGCATAGCTGACGAACTCAACTTATTATCCGAAGGGGAGGAGACTCTTGTTGTGTTACCATCTTTTCTTTATTAATGCGAAATTCAGAAAAAAAAAATATGATAAATAATATAATAAAATGATACTTGGGATAAATATAGAACCGTATCCATACAGAAATAAAATAATAAGCTAAAATATAAATATAACATAGGGTGGGATAAAAGGGTGGGACAACAAGAGTCTCCTCCCCTTCGGATAATAAGTTGAGTTCGTCAGCTATGCTTCGAACTTAAATAACTATTATCCTTCATAAGGTCGGAGACTCTTGTTGTGTATCCAGAGTAAAGCGTTGGTACTTCACAAAATAAGATTTGAAAAATTGGTGGCGGATGCCCGATTCAACCTATAGTAGGTATCAAAAATAGACGAAGATGCCCAGGAACCATGAGTCAATATGTCTTCAAGTTTTGCACCTGCAAGAATGGCCCTAGTAGATCCCACGGCACGCGCTTTGATTGTTTTACGGCTTGTTGAAGAAGTAGTAGCAGTGGTGGTGGCTAAACTTAGGATAGACCTAATGTGTTTACTGATGCGTTCTGAACCAATACATCGATTGGTATCGGTAGTGTTTCGAACTAATGCAGTGTAGGTGAATTGTGGAAGGCGAGCGTGCTGGCGAATTATAGGAGGCTCAGCCCGAAAATGTGTTTTGTAGGTTTGATAGGTAGCTACCGGGCACAACAGAGGAGAAGAGTGGTTAGAAATGACCACGACTTTTTCAATTGGCCGACCAGCCCGTTTTTCTTTGGGTGCAAGAATGACCAAACGTAACGATTCGGCAGTAACCATGGTCTTGCTGTCATCGATGCGTTCAATATCAGAAGGACGTAGGAATCCCGTAATACCCAGTAAAAAGCAGAGCTTCTGTGTTAGTTGCAAAAGATTCATGGATTGGTTTTCGCCTAAACCAAGTACGAAGTCAATGGCTGGTTGCAAATTAATAACCGGGAAATCAAACGATAGAACCGCATCATTTTTGAGAGCTGCAAAAAAATTGATGTAGCTGTCATCATTGGCAATGAGGGCTCGTTGTTCTTTGGTGTATAACTTTAAAATAGCTTGTTTATACTGCAGTATAGTGTTATAAGCCCACTTGTGGTGAACGTGGCCATAAGCTAAATAATTGACCATATCAATAGCGCTGACAAATTCTAATACTTTGCGGTTATGTTGAATAGACCAATTAAGAAAACGTCGCTGGGCGCCATCGTAGCGTCGTCGTTGCAGTTGTAGTCTGTGGGGGTTGTTAATGATGGCAGTTGATTCTTCATTTAACGTGGGTGGATTATCAACATGCCGTTGTTTCGGAATGGTTAAAGGTGAAGGTGCCATGCTACCAGTTGCCAGTGCTGATTCTTGTCCAAAAGCGACTGAGATTGACCTGGTGATGCCAACACTTGATCCCGAGGTATGATTATGGGTTCTTCTTGACGAGACAGTTGTAACAGTCTTGGGTACCAAATCGCCCCCATCCAATTCGGTGTAATCAGGGTACACATCTTGACCCGGTCTGTTTGCAACTTCTGCAATATAGCCGGCAACATGTTCCATGGAGGGCATAGGTATGGATTGTGAAATTTTGTCCAACATAGACTCATGGCGTCCGTG
>NW_026252711.1:0-3637 GCF_025094135.1 Mucor mucedo | reverse complement strand
GGAATCAATACATTGATTACTTGTGGAAAGGTAAATAACTTGACTTTGGTATACTTGTTTATTATTAAGTTAACCCAACTTTTTAAAGCTGATTGATATTACTGTTTATTTGAGGCTCGTACATCCCACGGTTTGTAAAGGTACACATTGCTAAACATGATAATTTATTCTCTTATTAACGTAAACCATATTTTTGCAGGTAAGTGATACTGCTGTTCTTCTGAGGTCTTCGTGTGGTCACTATCGTAGTTCCTCTGATTATGTCTGTCTCTGGTCATATTTTACTGGTCATTTTCCATATTTGAAGAGGTTCATCATGGTCAGATTCGACGTTATTTAGTTTTTTTTTTATAAATAAATTTTTTTTTTTTCCAATATATACAAACGTATCAATTTTAAGCCTGTATCCTGATTCAGCAGGGGTGTAAAAGTAATATTATATCGATTATCGATTACCCCATTTTTTTTACCCCATCCAACGATATTTTTTTGTTTTTTTGATTTATGGATCGATATCGTCAATCGCGATATTTTGGAAAGTTTGATCGATATTGCCAATAACGATATTTTAGAAAATTTTATCGATATCGCCAATCGCGATATTTTTTAAAAAAAGATCGTTATTTCCGCTCTAATTTGTTTGCGATATTTTTCAATTTTTGATCGCTGATTTATTTTAGGGTGATAGTAAAAAACTCTAATTGGTAAGTCGTACAAAATTAACGGGTCTCTTAGGGACAGCCAAATTTTCTTAGGGACAGCCAGGGTGCACGTAGTCGTAATGTTGGGATTATGGTTTTTTAAAAGATATCAAGAGGTCAATAGAACTTAACAACTTGAAATATATACACATTTATCAGAACTAACATAGTTTAAACCAGTATATGTATTTTAAAGCTAACTTTCAGCTTCTCGTTTGGACTTTACATTAATATTTCTGCGTAAGATTTAATTCAAACGAGCTCAAAGGCGAAAGAGTGATAATAGAACTGTCAAATAAGTATAAATCGTTTGATGTACATTTATTTGTAATTTTTACATTGTTTTTTGATTGTATATCCTTGTTCCCATGTCTACAGAACATCCAAACCATAGATCTTACGTTGTGACTACGTGCACTTTGGCTGTCCCTAAGGAAAAATTGGCTGTCCCTAAGAAAAGCGCAAAATTAATTGTAAAATCACCAAAATGTTATTCATTTTGCAAAAAACAACTAGAAGAAAAAAGCAAAACAAAACCAGTTGGTGACAATTCGAACAACTTTTGGTGGGCAAAACCACCTACTATTGTACGTCTTACGAACAAATTTGAGTCAAACAAAAAAATCAGCCATAGTGTAGGGACTTTATCTTCATTATTATTCGTCATGAAAAGGACGTATATGCCTAAAAAAAAATATAAATAATAGTAAACCCCATAAAACAATATGCTATATGTATTGAATATGCTTTTTTTTTAAAAAAAAAGCTACATTATGCAGAAAGTTAGTGAAATAACAAACACGCAGGGAAGTAAGTAGTAGACAAAACAGATTTTGTCTGCCTGAGGCCATTCAAATTTTAAAAGTAATACCAAGCCACCCGACTGAGCAAGCTGCATTCCACTCAAAGGGGACCAAAACTGGAAGAAAACCCAGTCGCCCAATAAGCGACTCTCAAAAGAGTAAAAAAATCTGTGGGCCGGGAAAAGGCTGGATTGCAATGAAAAGAAGGGCAGTAAGGAATAAAAAAAAATCTGAGGGGGGGCAGAAAAAGGCTGGGTTGCAATTACAAGAAGGACAGTAAAGAGTAAAAGATCTGAGTACAATCTTCAATCGTGAAAAGGCTGGATTGCGTAACTCATTTCCCCTAAATAAGCAAGGTTTTACTCGTTGAACAAATCTCTTGAGTTTGTTATCAATTTTATAACCACTTATTATTTTTATATGCGTATACAAATGCGTTATTAGTATATAATGCTTTCGGTTAGATCACCAATAGCTTTTTTAGCATGTGCTCAGACACTCTTTTCATGTCTAGCTGTATGAAGGTGAAGTGACCATTTCTCCCTTTAAAATAAGTTCATTATTTACATCAGACCGTCCATCACAGACCCGAAATACTAAAAAGATAAAATAAGGCACAATGATAGACGCAGTTACAGTGTCGTGATTGAGGCTATTTACTTAATATGTGACTCGATCCACACTTCTTAAATCTTCCATTTGATAATCCTAAATATATCTTTTATCGATACTTTACATTAAATACTGATCATTTACTTTATGTACAGGCTTGATCTCATATCATCCTTCATACAAGTATAAGGCATACTCATTTAAAAAATAACATTAATATGAAAATATGTGAAGGTTACATTAGCCACAATGAGGTGCCACATTTACCTATATTAAGAACTACAATTTCCCCTGAACAGTGTGCTACAAGATATACACAGTTTAAGGATGAATGTTATTGTTATTGACATCTCATTATGGTCTTTCTTTACGGGATCATTACATCGATTTCCACATACAGCCACTTTTAAATTTCTGGGTCATTTAGGATCGGGTACCTTTTGGCTATCCTAAAGAGTTGGATTTTTTCAAGAGGCCCTGTTACACGCACTGGAAATATACCAAATATAAATTTCTTATATGCTACTTGTCGGATTGTGTCAGTTATTCATAGTTGAGATAAGTCTTTTAAAACTATTTTATCAGACTCACAAAACCCCTCCCCCAAAGTTTTGTTCTTTTGAGTTTCGTGATACCTTTAAAATCCCTGCTCAATACCCTGTTACATAGTCAGACGCGTGCTTTTTTTTTGTTTCCATTACTGCTCAAAAAAATATTTCTGTACTGAGCTCGTAAACGTTCATTCTCGATAGTTTGAGTATGAGAACCCCGCCTTTTATTTTTGGCGGCTCTTACTTTAATATAATAAGGGCAATTGCATTTACAATTGTCCTTTTAATGTTGACGAATAGTGTCTGAAAGTTGTTTTCGAGGGAAAAATTTTAATAAAATTGGCAGTGATTTCTTTGGTGGCATTGAGTGTTAATGTTGGCAAAAGAGCAGACACTTTCAAAAGTGTCAATATTTATTTTGATTTCTAGAGAAAAGAGTTTGTTTTATTTTTAAAGAGTGTAAGGCGCCTAAGGGACAGCCACTACAGCATGTGGTCTCTTAGGAACAGCCAAAAGGTTTCCGATCCTAAGTTGTGACTACGCTCACTTTGGCTGTATCTAAGGTGTAACTTCCGGGGGGAGGGCGTTTACTTTGCGAAATATCTTTTTTTTACTCTTGCTAGAGGATAACAACATCAATTAAATATGACGTTTAAAGCAATTTTTTCCCAGCCATTTTTAGTAGAGACTCAGTGCGATTAACATAGAAAGTCTACGGAAAGCCTCAAAACCTTGACGCTAACATTGGTTGGTCATTGACGGAGGGAAATTCTATAAAAAGAAAAGAAACCTACAGATTACGAAAAGAATCACCATATCGTAAAGCGTTATGTAGGCGCTATTAAATGCCCTAACTTTTTTTTTACCAATATGCTTGCTGACCTCCTGTCAAAATTACTTGTATAAAGAATAGCAACTGTCATAACATTAAGTAATTAGCGCTTCTGTGCTTTCAATCGAAAGGTCCCCC
>NW_026252710.1:0-4131 GCF_025094135.1 Mucor mucedo | reverse complement strand
GCAGCAGAGTTCTTTTAGTCTATTTTTACCTCGAATAAAGATATACTTTTTTCTCATTACTTTTTCTTTGTAATATTTTTGTCAAATACCACAGCTTCGCTGCTCAAGCGCACGAGTCTTAGAAAGAACGATCGGTAATGTGAAGAGGTTAATTAGATCAAGATCAAAGCCTGCCGAGAATGCTGTAACAGTGATGAAAAATCATCATTCTCTTGCTTGTCGAGCTTGGGGTGTTGAGGAATTGCAAGTAAACAAAAAATAAATTATGACCATAACTGAGCTTTTTACAACTTCATCACAAGAAGTGGAAGCGATGATGTATAAATTTCCATATCTTTCAAATCAGGATAATATAAATTATTATCCAACTTGCTGTATTCCTCGTACCAAGCAATCGCTCAGTCATAAAAGAAAAACCAAAAGATCCGTGGTGGTAGAGTTCAAGAATGACGATGGTCGTGTTGAGCACGCTACAGGAATCATAAGTACTGTATTTAGTTTAGATGGCAGCATCCTGTATGCAATGGTAACCTTAGAAGCCATGCTTTTGCATAATGGCTCAAATTATTACATGAACAGATCAAACGTACTTTCCTCTGTATATATAGCAGCCTCGATGATATTGTTGGTTTGACCATCTATATTCCTTCGATTATAAATGATGACATAGTCCATGAAATGTGTAAAGGGCTACAGTAGAATACAGTT
This sequence comes from Mucor mucedo, assembly GCF_025094135.1. Lineage (NCBI taxonomy): Eukaryota > Fungi > Mucoromycota > Mucoromycetes > Mucorales > Mucoraceae > Mucor > Mucor mucedo. Next base: position 3,423 of record NW_026252710.1, on the reverse strand, counting down.
TCACAGTTTTCTACTGTGGTAATTCGTATGTATGTAGGTGTTTATAGCCGGAAGTAAGAAATGAGACTCTTTGTTCCTTTATTATAAAATTGGAGAGTGTGTCATGAATAAAATTAGAGGTCTTTTTATATACGAATTATAACTTCAGCTACTTTCTCTGCTCAGTTCTAATTAAGGTTTGACACGAGGTGGTGATACCTTAATTTGAAGTACAAATCAATGTCAACATAAGGTAGAGTTTATTACTTATGTAATGTATCCTCGCTTTTGTATGTTTGGAGTCTTTATATAAATATAATCATTCATAATTCCTTTACTTGAAGTTAAGGGCTTTAGAGTTCTTGATCAAAGTACATATGTTATAAGATTCCACAGTTACACGACAACCTGGATTTAATGTAAGATATAATCGCAGAGTAAATGTTGTGTGTTACTGGCATTGTGCCTTTAACCACTAGGAATGATATTCACTAGAGTTCTTGTTATAACATGGTATGTGTTATAACGAAGAGGCAAGCTAAATTGTAATTATATTCGGTTTAATGGTAGGAGTAAATACGACATCTACTACTGTATGGCTTATAAATAATTTTAAACATACAAAAAGAAAAAGCCATCCTTCCTATAATTATTTAAAATGTCATTGATTTGCTTTTGTATAGTTTGGTGTAAATTCGTGTGATTTCGTGTTGCTGCCATTTTATATTTTATCACACTTTTAAAGAAGGTGTAAGTGGGTGTAGTTTGGTGTAATAAAGTGTTAATGTTCGAGTGACGATTTTAAAATGTTAACACCAAATTACACCAAATTACACCAGATAACACTAGATTACATTTTATTTCCCGTTGTGTATCTAATTGTTTTGTACTCCGACACTATCACGACAAAATTCTAAAACTGTCGTACCTTTCCGGTCTCTTAATATTAATTAGACACTGTGGGAAAAAATATATGAATATATTAGAAATTATTGTATTTTGGTTTGAAAAATATTGGAATTTTCAAAATTCCAATAAGATGGTTGGAAATAGTTGTAGCATAGTAGGACAATATTTTTATGGGATAAGTATTGTAAAATAAAAATACAACAAAATCACACATAATTCAAACATTGGAATTACGTTGTATTTTGGTTTGAAAAATATTGGAATTGTCGTATTTGACGCCTAATTCCACGAATACAATTACTCTTATCTTGTCACTCAATTATAATACATATAACCTATGTATTATAAGTACCATATTGCGAATACATTCCTATTGGTACGACACAGTACCATATTGCGAATACATTCCTATTGGTACGACACAGTACCAGCTACCTCATATGTCAAACTGAGATCAGATTTCATAATCGTTCCTGGATTGGTCGAGTAGCTGCCGAATCTTCTAGTTTCTCATAAATTTATTTTAGTAATCCAATCAAGGACCCTGTCAATGAATGGATAAACTATAATGCTCTAGAAGTGCCGGATATGGGTCAACTAGCTCCTTGTATATAACAATAAGCTATGTTTCATATGTAACTGATTTCTAAATCTAATTCTACCATTTCCCAGTTTGCGGGTAAATAGTCAATTCGATCTGCGCAGGAAAAATCTTGAAGTAATAATTGAATATAAAAAGGACCTCTATTTTTATCATGACAAACTCTCCAACTTATAATAAAGGATTATAGAGTCTCATTTCTTTACTTGCTTTATTTTCCCAATTACTTTTCCCTTTTTATTTCTCAATTATCACAGGAATCTCGAAAATTCCAATAATATGGTTGTTAATAGTTGTAACATAATAGGACAATATTTTGATGGGATAAGCATTGTACAATAAAAATACAACAAAATCACATATGATTCCAACATTGGAATTGTCGTATTTGGGTATGATTTATTTGAGAATAATCAAATAAATCGAATAAAATAAAAACATGGAATAAAAACATCCTTTAATATTGAGTAACAGCATACACCTGTATACTACTACACAACGACTCCTACTATGAGTACATATTTCTATATAAAAAGAATGCATGATTGGCTTAAAATCGATATACGAATGACAGTTGGATATAGAATTCTATACCACTGAGTTACGATATCACCGATCGGGAAGAAAATGCTTCTCCGATCAAATCAAGAAATATAAGAAAGAGAAACTTAATATTAATAGTTCTCTCAATGGATTAGCTACCCATAGAGAGAATAGAACAGCTATTTATATAAATGGTTCATTTACTTCTATATTGATAAACACAACTTATACGACTGTAAGTGTATAAGAGAAGTAGTGCATGGAATATTTGGATGCCTATTTTCTACAACTAAATATACAAACATCGATAAGATGTTCTATATTTAGGATCACATATTAACCCATGTCTTAGATAAAAATAATCAACAGAATGGATAAATGATCAGACATATCTTCATGTTCTACCACAGCCTATTAAACACAAAAACCTTATGCATCTTTTAACTAGCCACCGTTACACAATATCTTACTGGAATTCTGTATTTTAAACAGAACAATAAGAGTGTCCCAGGTCGGTTGATTCAGGGCGACGTTATTTGAAATCAATTCTAACGAGTAGAATTCATTTAATGTAAGGCGGGAAACTGAGTATAGATTTATTACAAGACCAGAAAGGTTGACTCAACACAACTACCAGGGTGTCGTGATCGAGGCTATATACTTAATATATGACTCTATCTACACTTCTTAAATCTTCCATTTGATAATCCTAAATATAATTCTTATTGGTACTTTATATTAAATACTGATCATTTACTTTATGTACAGGCTTGATCTCATATCATCCTTCATACAAGTATAAGGCATACATTTAAATAATAACATGAATATGAAAACATATGAAGGTTACATCAGCCACGTTGAGGTGCCACAGCTATCTTTAATAAGAACTACATTTTCCCCTGAATGTTGTGCTACACGATATACACAGTTTAAGAATGAATGTTATTGTTATTGTTATTGACATCTCATTATGGTCTTTCTATATGGGATCATTACATCCGAGTATTATCTGGATAAATCTACCCACAACCGTCATCAGCCCATCTGTGATCAATGTCTGAAATAATGTGTATATAAAGACCCCCATTTATTTGTTTAATAAAGCTTTAGTTTATTTTTGCAGTTTGATAATTTCACTTTGTTAAATTTTACATTTTATTCTTAATTCGCTATTATCACTCTCGAATTTCTCACAGGGGAAGTTGTTCAATATAAAAAGGATCAATTATTTCATCGCAGCAGAGTTCTTTGTAGTTGTGGTGACCTAGCAAGGCTATAGCCATATTAGAGCTAACAAAGGTTTATCCATGCTGATACCATTTGTGATATAAGCTTAACAATAAATGCCATAGTAAGAACTATAAGGATATTACATCACAAGTCTAATT
>NW_026252709.1:0-4189 GCF_025094135.1 Mucor mucedo | reverse complement strand
AAAACATTTACCAGCCAAAATTTATGGGGGGTTGGACAATTTACAAATTAGTAATTTATACCCTCGTAGGTGGGGGCTATAAATTACAAAAAGTAAAAACAAGTGTGACATGACTTAAAATAATATTTCTAATTACTAAACTAGCATGTTTTATATACTGGTTGTATATGGGCTACATTGCTATCCTCAGTATACTAAAATTATAAGCTAGTACTTATACTTGGGGGACCAAACCTTTTTACAAATCGAGCGATTTGTTTTTGAAAATAAAGTTTGCTTGGGAACGGCCATATTTAGTTTGGGACATCTTTGGGGTAGCGGGAATAAACACAGATAATTTCGCAGATAGATACAGAGGATAACATGAGCTGATATCATTAATGTTTTATAAGAAGTTCAAAGGCAGAGGTACCAAAGAAACGCATGTTAAATGGTTTTACAAGCACAAGGGACAACGGGGATAAATTATTTGGAACACAGGCGTGAGACAGGATACAATAGTGATGTCTGACAGTGACATGTGTGACAGGAGGCAGAGAACAGAGAACAGGTGGAACAGGGGGAACAGGTGGAACAGGGGGAACAGGTGGAAAAGGAACAATGGGCTAGTTGCGTTTCAATAATGGTCTGAGACATTTTGCATGATTATATGCAACTGAAACATAGGCGGTTCATGACAGTCCTCTCACTATCAACCGGCGGGCTGACCGATCGTCTTTCAGTTATCGTCCGGCAGGTTGACCGTTCCTAAATTATTTTTTGACCGGTCGGTTGACTGGTCGATGTTTAATTGCTAAAACATGGCTGTAGTGTTCGTTATTTCAGAATATATGGAGCTTTTACGAAAACTGCAATAGCAGAAGGTCAATTATTGTGTCCAAGGCCTATTTGGATATTGAGCTGAAAATTTTATGGCTAGAAAAATAAACCCATTTTCAATTATTTTTTACGCAATCTTTGCCATAAACTTAATAAGGGGTTTCAGTTTTAACCCGCAGACTGGTCGACTTTTTTTTTAATGTTTTGTGACTTCGAAATCATCCAATCAAAAAGACGAAAAAATTTTCATGATTAAAAAAAAACGCGACCAACTATTTTGTTGTTTGACTTTTTCGACTTTTATTTCGACTTTTTTTTTAACGATTGAGTTTGAAGAAACAGGAAAATAGTTTCACAAATCATGCAAAAATATTATTTATTCGAGTAAAACAAATCTAATATATCTCTCAGAACAAGTCGTTTTTTTTCTGGAGTATCAGCTTCCAACAAAGCACGGGTGTTTTTACGACGAAGTCTGACCTCTTCTTCATCTACGGACTTGTCTTCATCGTCATCCTCCCTACGCATTCCTTCAGAAATCCAGCTTTCATCCGCCTTGTCATTGACTGCTATCAAAAAGTTGTGAAGGATACAGCAAGTGTGAACCCACATAGAAACCTTGCTGACATCCTCCCGAACACCGATCGGCATACGCATTCCACGCAAACTTTGAAAGCGACCTTTCAGCATTCCAATGCAATTCTCAATGTTGACACGAGCCCTTGCATGTCGATAGTTGAAGGCTTTTTCTTGTCGGTTGAGTTCGCGACCCTTGTTGTTCTTGATCACAGGAATGACTTTCTTTGTATGGGCATACGCAGAGTCAGCCAGCATGTATTCTTCACCAGGCAACTTCTCCTCTGCCTTGCGCACGAGAGGACTTCCATTCAATACGCGGGAATCATGGGCGCTGCCAGTATAGCCAGTATGGACCATCGTAATTCTTCTCTTGTGATCGCAGACAATCATGGCAGAAGTGGAATAAAAGGATTTGCGACACCAAAAATCTTGACGACTCCATCTAGGACTGTACTCAAAAGGAAACAAAGAGCCGTCGACAAATCCAACACAACCCGTGAAGCCGTATTTTCTTTCGATTTCATGCTTGATCTCTTCCTTCTTGGTAGCATCAGGCCATGTGAGATACTTTTTCTGAAGACATCCGATTACAGCAATGATAAAACGTTTCGTAAAAGTGACGACTGAGCCTTCTATTTTACATGTATTTGTTAATATATTTTAACGTGCCACCAAGCTTAAACCTGATAAATTTCAAATTTGTTTCAAATTTTTTTTTTCGCAATTGCGATGTTGGTGATGAGTATTTTTTTTTTTTTTTTGGCAAGAGTACCCTACTCCCCTTGACATTAGGCAAAAAATAAAAAAAAGTTCAGCATTGAAGGTCAAATGAATGCTAATTTATGTGTGTTTGTAAAAAAAATATTCTATTCATGGTCTAAGTCCGAAGGGATTCTAACCTTTCTGTGGGAAAGGTACTTTTTCTCCGCAAATTTTTTCACGGTCTGCACCACTTCCCGACCGTCACTACACTTGCTGTAGGCTTCAATGTATTCAGTTGCACGCCGAAAGTATCTTCTAATTCTGGCAATGCTTCCTGTCTTATCCAAAAATGCATCCATGTTGCTATCCAAAGACTTGAAAGTGTAATCGCATTTGAGGCGAGCCTCCCGCTTTGCTCCACCCCAGTACATTTCGATCCAATTACACTCACAGTGGTACTTTGGATATAGTTCGAAGATGTGGCCAGCATCTTCTACTACTTCTTGGAGTGCCGATTTTTGATTACAAAAATCTGGGCGAGAACCCAAGAAGTGACGAGCGCAACAGATCTTATCAGACGATATCTCGGGTGAACCGCAATCCAACTTCCACGCTTTGCCATTGATGTCATGACCAATCCACTGATTTCTCTCCTCCAAGATAGTTTTGATTCCCTTGAAGTACCGTACAGTTTTGGACTTAGTACGGCCTTTCTTATCTCTACTGGTATCAACCTTGTCATAAAGAAGGACTGCTCCAAAACCTCTCCACTTGTTAAATTAACAACAGTATCATGAAACTGAAACTTGCTCGTAATTGGCCACACTCGATCCTTCAAAGCCATTCTGTTGACCACAAGAGCTTCATCGGAATAAGCTCCGTGGTTGGAGCTATTGTCAAAAAGAAATATAGCTTTACAACCTGGATGCAATGCATCAAAGAGACCGATGACATTCTCCTCCAATTGTTCCACCATGTGCTTGTAGGTCCACCAACCTTCTCTGCTATCACCTGCCTTAAACTTCGTTCTTGACGACCAATTTGCAATCTTCATGGTACCATGACAGGGACACTGGAACTCACTGATCATAATTGAAGATCCAGGTCCCTTCTTGCGAATATGGTTCTCACCATCCTCCAGCCAAAGATCGTTTTTACCATCATTGGCGTAAAACGTGCTTTCATCCTGTGTTACGAAAACAAGCTTTTTGTCACCGTCTTCTAACGCTGGCTCCAAGATATTCTCTTCATTTTCCCCAGTATAAAAGTCCATTTTCTCCATGAACTCCATCATTCTTCTTGACCAGATATCTCTGTATGCAACCACATCCTCACGTTCATGACCATCAAAATATATCATTTTCTTGTTCTTTCTATAGGCGTATCCCCATTCGTACAGGTACTTGCTAATTGTTGTTTCAGCAACAGATCTGTTAGCAACACCCAAAAAAGAAGGAACAACAACATCATCAATAAATTTCTTAATTACAACCAAGGATCGCTCAGCTGGCTTGGTCTTTCTCATCTCTTCAAGGATCATCATCTTAACGTCTGAATCATTAAGAAAAGACTTTCTCTTGCTATGAACGCCTTGACAATGGTCAGAAAGTTTGCGTTCCTGCAAAAATTCATTAGACCACTTGATAATTGTCATAGCCCGATAAGCGACGTTATTATCATGCCAAAACTGTTTTGCCGCACTGCCTGAAGCTTGGCCCTTGTTCATTCCTTCGAGTCTTCTGATAAAATAACAGTTGATTGAAGAATAGCGAACAAAATTGTACGCCAAAACCTTACTATTTTTGTTTGACTTATTCATGATAGGCTTAAGTAAATCCTGCAGTTGTAAAAATACTTCGTTGATTTGGATCAATTCCTTTTGACAACGGCTCAAAACAACCTCATGCTGTGTAGCAGCAACGGCGACAGGTACAAAACCGAAATGGGTTAACTTAGAACGATCATCAATCATACTCGATTCTTTTTTATTTCTCCATAATGTAGTTCTTGAAGTACCAGTGTAAGTTTTAGGACGACTGGATTGTCCGGTGATATCGACAAGAATTTTATTTATAGAATTCTTAACAAT
>NW_026252708.1:0-4205 GCF_025094135.1 Mucor mucedo | reverse complement strand
TCGTAACTCAGTGATAAAGAATTCTATGTCCAACTGTCATTCGTATATCGATTTTAAGCCAATCATGCAATCTTTTTATATAGAAATATGTACTCATAGTAGGAGTCGTTGTGTAGCAGTATACAGGTGTATGCTGTTACTCAATATTAAAGGATGTTTTTATTCCATGTTTTTATTTTATTCGATTTATTTGTTTATTCTCAAATAAATCATACCCAAATACGACAACGTCCTCGTTGCAATTTATCTGGATAGGAATGTTCTTCAAGATTCTCCATTTACCTTTCAGTACACCGATCGTGTTCTTGACGGCAACTCTGGCAGAAGAATGTCCCTTGTTGAAATCTTCGCACTTCTTGGATTTTAGTACCTGACGTCTCCTGAAAGGGGTAAGAACGAATGGATGTAGAGCATATCCGGAATCACCCAGAAGATACTCATGGTTTGCACCATTACCACATGTGAAATAAAGGTGATCTTTATTTACCATAAAGCTGGCATGCTCTACACATGTGGCGTCACCCACTGAACCTACATGTCCTACTTGCGATCGAAAAATGATCATCCTTTCGTCGCATACGACTTGACAATTTAGAGAGTAGAAACCCTTTCGGTTATAGTACGTTTCGGCATGCTTCGTTGGCTTTTGCGCAAGACGGAAATGAGTACCATCAATATACCCAATGCAATTTCGAAAAAATTGGTACTTCTTGATTGCTGCGGCCGACAATTATCTTTGCTCCTTGTTGGGCCAACGCATCAAATGTCCAAGGTTCTCATTAATTGCCTTAAACAGCGCTGCGTGTAGTTGGTGACAGAGCCTTTACTAATCCCAAACAAAGTAGCAATTTGGTCGATGCTGTTGCCTGTTTCCGTTGTGGCTCAATCGTCTTAAGGTCACCGGAAGTTGGATATGAACATCCATTTGGGAGACAAAACTCTTGTTGTTGAAGACAGGATGGTCTTCAATAAGGCGAAGAAGTTTCAAGAAAGACTCCTTCTTCATTCGACACATCTTGACACACTCTTCGTCATCCCACTTGAGAAAAAACTCACGGTACTGGTTAAGTTTAGGGATGCTTGCTCCACTGTTCAAAACGCGTTTCGTTTCTAATCTGCTCAATAATTCGTGCATCTCATCGGCTTGTTTATCCTCTTCAATGATGACACTGTGCTTATGCAAAGTTTTCATTTCTTTCAAGGTTTGTTGTCTGGTTGATACTTTGGGCATTGTAAAGGTAGTTTATAGAGAGATTTATAAGTAAATGAATAGTAAAAGAGGAGTAAAGGAGGAACTAAATCAGAGAAGTGCTAGAGTGTACTTTGACTAAGCGACAAGGTTTTTAGACAATCACCCACACAAAAAAAGCTCCCGGAATTTTCAAAAAAAGCGCCCGATAATTTTACAAAACGTTTAATGTTTGGGACCCCCTAATGTCTTTATCAAACGAAAACACCTCTTACCTTTATGACGGTGATTTGCAGAAGGCCCTTCCCTTTCGAACAAGAAGAAATTTTGAAAGCGTCTACGAAGTAGATGATCTTAACGATGATCTCGACAATGATCTCGACGAAGAACTCGAGGGCGAAACCTTCGTCGTTTTCTCTACTTCTGCCCCTTCTCAACTTGAGTTTATCTCTAGCGAAACTCTCGAAAAGTATGTGATCTATCACTGCAAGGACAACGGCTAACTTGTTTCTTTGGGTCGTTCTTGTTACTACCCCGATCGTCGCCTTAAGTCTTTGGATTTCAAGTGCGATCGCAATGAAAAAAACAGCAGTAAGTCCACCGGTAAAATACTTTCGAAGACAGGACGCACCAATTGCCCTTTCAAGTGGGTGGTCGGTTCCAGTGGGAGAAACGATCATGGTGTTTATACTGCAAAATTCACCTTGCACTTAAACCATACTGGACATAATCATGAGTCTGCTAATTTTTTCGCTGGTCATTCCACTGCATGCTCGATTGGAGAGAATAACATGAAGGTAATCAAGGATATGACGATTGCTAATAGCTCACCTCAAGATATTTTGATTTACGTTCGCTAAAACTTCCCTGGTGATTAATTCAGACCTATTACGCTTTACAATGCCAGACAGAAGTTTTATTTAGATTGTCGCTCCACTTTGAAAGCTCTCTTGAATCAGTTCTCTGAAGCCGACTCTGGATTTATTTACGCGTACAACTCGAATGAGGAGGTACCATCAAAAACCTTTTTTTTTTGCGCACTCTCATTCCTTGGAAATGGTTGAACGTTTTCCTCAAGTGCTTTTGATAGATTACACTTGTAAAACCAACAAATTTGGTATGCCATTCTTGCACGTTGTTGGCATGGATTGCTTCAATAAGACATTTTTTGTGTGCGGTGTTTTTTTAAAACACGAAACCCAAGCCAATTAGGAGTGGGCGGTTTCCACATTACGTATGAAGCTGTTTTGGTGCTATTTAGAGGAGATCAATCCTAGCGTTATTGCTATTGGCCGTGATTTCGCATTAAAAGGTGCTTTAGAGACAATTTTTGAATCCAGCATGATTCTTATCTGCCGTTGGCATATCAACAAGAACGTGTTGGCCAAATGCAAAAATATTGTTTAACAGATAATGACTGGAATACGTTTATGGTCAGATGGAATCGCTGTATGAACAGTTTCAATGAAGAAGAACGGGAGCAAAACGTGAGTGTCCCGAGAGATAATTACTGGTTGAACGCAGGATACCTCCCACTGTTTGCGTATCGTGAGTCGACATGGGTGCTGTTTGTGGTGATCTGCTATATTGTTGCTACATTAAATAAACCTATATCTATGACATCAATACATTAAGAATGATTAAGGAATCAATTACCCAATATAGATAGTTAGTACTATCATATCACAAGTTTACAAGAAAACAGTGACAAAGGCTTACTAAAGATATGGAAGTACAATGTGTCGAAGATGACAGTAATTCCAAGTGTAACATATTTACAAAAGAAGCAGTTAAAGGTAACAGGATACACACTGGGAAAATGATAACAACTTCAAAGATAAACTAAAGATAGTGGTACAGCAGATAGTCTTTTTTATATAAATACTTGTTCATTTTATTTCTTAATAAAGACAATCTTACAAACAGTCTCAAATTATTCACATACTGCCTTATAATTTTACTTACCTCAAAACACAAAACTGTTGAAAGAACATTTTGCGAATTCTTAGATCAATACGCACCTTCACCTTTGCACTATCAACACATCCAGAGTTGACGGTGCTCATAACAAGTTGAAGCGAAGACTGATGGTGTGTACCAGTCATTTACACAAGGTTGCTAATTCGGTGAAGAGCACTATTACAAATCAATTACTTCTGATTCGATGAAAGAAATATAAAGTATATAAAAAATCAATTGTACTATATGTACGATTATAAGTCCTTGTTACTTTATTTGACTGAAGTTTTAACTATGAAATAATGTGGTTTATTTATACTATTTTAAAAGCTGACTGTTATTAGAATTGCTAGTCCGTAAATTTGTCTTGACTGTTGAATTCTATATGAATTAAAGGGTACGTTGTCGCCGACAGATTTCTTCAATGATTTCTAATCATATTTTCTATCGGCTCTTTCGTTGTATTTAATTTGTCAGAATTCCTAATTTGGATAATATATATAAATTTGGATTAACGATGGTTTTATTTTATGTGCGTTTAACACAGTCGTAATTTCCATGGCTTGCGAACTGTGGGTGTTTTTAATAATGTCACCGCTGGTTTTCATTATTTGTTCACTCTTTTTATATCTTGCTCAAAATTGCCCAAGTAAGTACCACGACCACTCCGGGTATTTTTGCGTCAATTGCATTGGTCCAAAAAAGTATTTTTACGTTCTTTGAACTTGCCGTTTAACAATTTTAAGACTATTATCTCAGCAATGACCCTAAGGTGTTGATATCATATTTAGAAATGATCTAGTTACCGCGAAAACTTTTACAAATACTACTTTTTCAAACTTATGCTATAAATAAGACTTATTCTTCAACTTGGGCATTTTTTTGCCAAATCCTATGGTTATCTGGTCCGTTCTAGAATTGGTCCATATGTATTTCGTAGATGGCTAGTTGATATGATTCTAAACTGTTAAACCTGGTCTAGTACTGTGGCTGTCGGACGTTTTGTCTGTTGACACCATTAACTTTTAAGTTCATGCATCAGATCTGCTTTATGGTA
>NW_026252707.1:0-4480 GCF_025094135.1 Mucor mucedo | reverse complement strand
AATGTGTGGGGGGTAACACTGCCGTTAACATTTACGACGTGTTGAAAGAAATATTGTATCTCGCCGTAAAAGCAGGCAACGGACTCCGACGAATGATTGTTTTTAAAGAATGTTTGAATATACGCACCTTTCATCGATCTTGCCATACGGCTTTTGTACATAATATCAGATTGAAATTGTTTGGATATTCTGGCGTCGGCACCAACATAAATTGAAGGAATGTTATTGGAAAGTGAATTACCATGGTTGTTGCATAGATTTGTCGTGGTTAAATGAAAGAGATTGGTGAATGAACGATTTGGGTAGCATAGAGTGTAATATTCAATAAGAAGCATATGGTGTGAAGGATCGAGCGGAGTGGATTTAATTTCATCAAAGTTAGTAGGGATAATATTCGGATGAGAGTATAGCATTTCTGATCCGGTCACCACACCTCCCGAATTGGTATATTCATAGGAAGACAATTTGTAAAAATTAATGCGATCTTGAGGACTGGAGCTTGTGTATAAGGATTGGTTGATAGCGCTGGTGTTGTGGAGAATGTGGGCTTGATCTTTAGAAATGATATTGGTGCTTGTTAATTGTTTAATGAGAGACGAGATATGAATGCTTTCCAAAAAATTTGTCATGTACGAAGTTTGAATTGATCGAAGGTTTCTATTCTCTGTCGACTGCTTTAGGACACCATTCATTCTTTCGAGAGAGAAACAAGAAGTGTTGAATGTACTGCCATAGTATTCAATATTTTCTGACAGGTGGAGGACGTAATGATAGTTAGGTTTGATTGCCTCAGGGCCGAAAAGTACCACATAGTCTTTGCAAAAACAGCGGAAGAGTTCTCGTGCTTCGAATGCCTGGGCTGTAGTAATCGCGGGTTGTACAACAATTCTACAAGCTTGCACAAATTGTAACCAGTTTGCATAATGCTTTTTATGAAATCCATCAACTAATCTATCAGAAACAATCATGTACTTTAAGACATATTCGGAATAGTGCAAGGTCCAGATTTCGAATTCGATGCCCTTCATATAAGAAAAACCTCCTTTTATTTTGGCATGTATAGAGCTGCAACCGTTGGGCGTGATGATACTTGAAGCGAGTGCGGCCATACTGGAACATTTTTACACAAGGTTAGTAATGACATTTGCGTATATATAGTGTCATAAATTTATAATACCTCTGATAGTGTTGTGGTTTAAAAAATCCAAATTCTTCATACTTTGACATAATTGATTTTGCAAGACCCAGCCAAATGCAATGTAAATGATCCTGGGTGGTAGCTTTTACAAGATCAAGGTACCTCAAACTCCTTAAAACGCTATATCTCATACCGTGGGCCCTGTCTTGGCGATGTCTTTCGGCGTTATTATGGCTATTTAACCACTTGTCGGATTGAATGTCATTCAGCTTCTTATTGGCGTTTGCAGGATAATGCACAGCATCAAAGCCGGAATAATCCAAATTAGATGTGTCAGGAAAAACTTTAAACGATCTATCACATCGGAAACATGATCGCGTAGAAGAAAATCCAGTAAATCCGCTCAATTTTCGTTGCATGGGTAAATCGCACAAGATTTGATACAAACAGGCTCTGACAGTAGCACCGTAATCTTGGCCATGTTTTCCAGAGTTGAATGTAGACATTTGAACACCAAAATACAAGGAGCGAAGTTGGTTTGTAACAATGGATAATAGGCGTTGTGTTTGACAAGTGTTGGGTTCATGCGGTCCTTCGATTAATGCAAGCAGTATCGTGTTTTCTTTCTTTATGCGTTCCTCGACTGGTAAATTATTTACTTGCAGATAAAAAGCGACGCAAGAAGCGGAGGTAGTATCATATGGTTGGAATCCATCTATGTTTAACTGGGTTGTAAGTATATCTCGTCTTTACCTTTTTTTTTTTTTTTTTTTTTTTTTTTTTTTTGTATTCTAACCTGCATTCAATGTCAAACATAAAGATCTACTGCTGTTTACAAAAGGGTCGCCACTGGGAGAAAGAATGCTTCTCCACATTTTTCCCTGGGAGCAATGGTACATCATATCAGTTGGGTTTACAGCCTCTTCAAAACTACGCCATTCTTCACACTTCTCCTCGAATCCTTCTCTCAGATACAACTTTTGGATCGAACTTATAAGACAATGGTATACAAACTTTTGATTGGAGTATCGGAACCGTTTTGAAATAATGGGGTTTGACAAGGTACTTTTTTGAGGATATTGATAAATGTACATATTTGTGGAGGCCCAGGCTGTGTTAACCCGTTGCTTGTAGCATAAAGATAAACTGAATAGCATTTAGGACAAGTTGCGTAGACAGTCATATCTTTGGTAAGATCGATAAATCCAGTTTGAAGCTTGATCGTGGGTAACGATTTTGGAAACTCAAAATTGCTGAATAGCATACGGAACAGATCAAGTAATTTGTGTGTAGCGATGATAGTCAAGAAGTCCATTTGGAATATAAGTACAAAACAACAAATAAACAAGTAAGTGGGATCTTGTGGTATTCTGGGATGATTATTTTGTTGGACTACGATTGTTTCAATAAAGTTGCAAATATTTATTCCGAAATTCAAGCCTACCTTTTTTTATGATAAATTTTTCACCTTGATCATCCAAATCATCTAGCATTTTGAGAACTTCATCGGTCCAATATATCTCACTGCTGCTTTCGACAATAACCTGATTTTCATTATCATCATTTGCATCAATGCTATAGGATTGATCAAAGATAAAGCCTTCTTCATAATCGCGCTCATCATCTTGAAACATTACTCAGCATCATGTTATAAATCATTTTTTTGTATGCATACCTGAAGAGCATTCATCCTGAAAATGGTTATCAACTTGAGTCGAACTGATATTAACATGTGCAAACTCTGCTTCAATAACAGATACGTTCAAACGTGAAAATTCTAAGCTGGTGTCTACTACGGCGTCATCTATTAAAATTTCTGTTAGTATAGATTACAGTTTGTTGTAGGTAAATATCTGATGAGGGTTACACACTTTCTTCTAGTTCATCCAAACTTCTTTTGGAAGCTGCCGCCTTTTGGCATGACTCCTCGTACATTTTTTTTTCGGCATGTCGTGTAGCAGTATTGATTGGAACTGAGCAACCGCCACACTTGTTGCAATGGCAAATCTTGGTCCTTTTTTTTGTAGAAGACATTATGATAGATGATGGAATTTGTACCCGGTTTTTTTACTTTATATACAGGGCAACAAAGACGTGCCCAATATACCAATAGAAAATTTACTGACACATGGTCACACTAAGTCGGATTAGTTGTCAATGCAACTGTTTGAAAGGCTGAGAGTGGTACACAACTCCCATCGCACCTCTTTTTTTTTCATGTATGATGAAACGACAGAAGAAATAATGTCACACGACATTTTTGATGCATCATAACGACGTTTTCGCTTTAAAAATTACTTTCTATGTCCAATCGTATTAGGCATTATTTGTACATTTTATTTAGCTCAAGCAGATATGCTTTATTGTGCAACCTGAAAAATAATCATAGGATACTATTACATATAACATATTCTTTTTATGCTTTAATGCTAATCTTGAAGCAATAAAAACTACTTTTACAGATAAAAAATGGAGTGTAAATGTATGCTCTATAAAATACACAATATCCATCAGGTATAAAATAATTCAACCAAAGTTTTTTTGTTTGTATTTTTTGTGAGAAACTTTATCTTGGTTTTTTTTTATTATTGCACGTTCTACTTATTGTTCTGTGAGTATATCAAGCTCTGATGAATTGAGCAATGTTCAGATTTTATCTTTAATGATAACTGATATCAAAAATCTTTGGAACATTTCATAAATATTCAACAATGTCGCATCTTTTGGGAAACACATGACATACATTGCTGCATTAATTACGTACTCAAGCAACATAAACCCACCATTTGTTTTTCAGGAGCTGATATAATTGGCTTTGGACGGTGAGTCAAATAAACTTGTCGGTATTGTTCTTTTTAAACAAAAACGATGCTATTCCGGCATATTGGTTATATCACGAATTTGCGTTTTTAACACTGTGTACGTGCACTTTGGCTGTCCCAAAAGACAGCGCTGTCTTTCAAAATTTATTTATTGTTACTGAGGGGTGATTATTTACTTTTTTGTGTTTTTTGTTTTTGTTTTACGAGTGACCCAAGAGCAATGTGAAAGAGCCACAATTGCGACAACAAGTCGAAAGAAGTATTTTTTATGAAAGAAAGCACACTGTTTTTAAACGGCCAGCGTTTGAAAGTATAGTTGTCATACGATTAGATTGCAGAATGGAAGCACCGTTGTGAATGTGAAAGGTTGATCGTCAAAAACTTGTCTCTATTGAGATCTTCAGATCCCAAGTAAAATACAAGCAACAATGAAAACGAATGATAAAGAAGTGGCGACAGTAAATTTTCTTGCTTTTGTAAGTCATTTGAATCAAGCGAAACGAGTATAGCCAGTATTCTA
>NW_026252706.1:0-4528 GCF_025094135.1 Mucor mucedo | reverse complement strand
AAAATCAGTGTATGAAATCATTTTGGCTTCTTATTGATAGAAGCATACAGTGCATGTTACAAGAAAACATGATTAATTAAAAAAAGAAGATGTGTAGAAGGACATAAGCATTTACACCTAGAAAGACAACAGTAATCATGAAGGCATTTGTTGCTTAAATAAGCAAAGCCATGAAAGGGGGGAATAGCTTTATATGCTAATGATCCTGAAACTGAAAGATATTTACCACAAAACAGGAGAGGCGATTTACAGAAAATCGTCGAGAAATCTCGGTAGATCCAACTAGCTAATTTACCCTTAGTTAGCACGTATTACCATTAAAAATTAGTAGAAATTGAATATCTATCATGTGCCGAGAGTATGTTTCTCTACGATCTCGGGTTAGAAATTTCGTGGTTTTGTCTAAACAAATTTTTTTCAACAGTGAAGTATTGAACGTAAAAAATACCCCTTTTTTCATTAAAAGCTGACCTCGATTGAATAGTTTCATGCTCTAGTCAATAAGAGAACAGTTGAAGCACTACAGTTGATAATTGAAAACAAAACGTTGTTGAGAGCTTCCATTGCATATGTCGATGAAAATCAACCATCTCAAGCTAAAATAACTTATATGATTAGCTGGCTATTTAATAGTAGAATACTATTGCGTAAAAACAATCTGAAAGAACTAGTGCCCTTAAAAGACAAACCAATTATTGAAAACGTCAACCATTTCTTTTTGTTTGTAAGTGAGCGGGTTCGGCCTTAATTTAAAGCCCTCTAAATGTCGTTGCGAAAGGAAGAAAGACTGTTATATTTTACACGGGGCAGAAATGTCAAGTAGTAAACACTGCATTCATTCATTTCAAGTCCCGAAAAGGACTTTTGATCAAAAGGGACTCCCTTTTTCATTCTGCAAATTCAGTACCTCTTTTTTGTTTTTGCTTTTGTTTACCTCGCATCCACACATATATATTTTACGTGTATCATGTATGTTATACTTCATCAAGCTGGATTTTTATTGACTGGATTATGTACTACCTTGGGAGTACAATGGCTGTTTTACAGAGGAGCAGCAAGTATGAATGCCATTTTTCATAATAGAGGTTTATGAGAATGCTGATTCGTCTTTATTTTTATTATTTCATAGCTTCTATGAGTCTTTTGCCTCAACTATCAAATTATATTGGCATGTTGTTGGTTTCTTTATACCATGTTACTCAAGAGAAAAATGAGTTACAAACTTATTCAGCAAGGAGACGAGGACGCTATAACAACGTTATAAAAATAATTAATCTAACCCCCTTAATTTATTAGTCGCCAGTATTATCGTCATCGTGCTCTATCAGAAGCGAACAAACCATGATAGATAACCTTCCCACAATAGAGCCTCTAGAAGAAGGCCCTATCGAGCATTTAGCCATTATTAAATTGGCATCGTTGGACATATTGCCAGCTTTGCCCTGACAATTGGGTTTCTATTATCGGAAGCGGAGTAATGTATAATTTTTGAGTCTTACTAAATACCTTAACAACTAATTGTTTTTACTTCAAAAAGATGTATCAAGTCATCTATAGCAGTATTGTTGTTTGGTGTGCTATTTTGACATGGTTGTTTATGGGAAGAGCGTTAGCAAAGATACAAGGGTTGCTATTATAGGTACGAGTGTTGGACTGGGTGTGAGCTCCTTTGATAGCCTTCAAGGATCACCGCTTGAAAATGATTTAGCACAGGTAATGACAACAAAAACAAAAGAAGATATGCAGACGTAATATAAATAACAAACTAGAGTAGAATCAACAAATGTCTTATTTAATGGAACCTTAATGACGTTGTGTGGAACCTTTATTTCAGGTACGCAAAAAAGGAGAAAGTAAAGAAGATTCCCTTTTTACAACGTTTTTATTTATATATGTTTATAGCATGCATCTACGTATATGCAGATACCATTCTCTCTAAAAGTAAAGCTCAGCCTTTACCAGCAAGGGTGTGTTGTTGGATGGGCGTCTACACGTCGCTATTTACTTTGATTTGGATTTCAGTGTATACGCTTCCTCAGTTCAATACCATTATTCAAATTGACAAACAAGTCTCGACCACACAGGTTCTGATAGTCTATTTGTTGTGACTGTGGCGAATGCATTACACTCTTGGAGCTATTATGAATTGATCGAGCTCACTGGAAATGTAAATATTTGCTTGTTTACTATAAATGGAGACAATAACAATTTTGTTTAGGTGGCGACGGGAATTTTACAGGGACTGAGAGCTATCCTTGTATATGCAATCAGCCATGTTTGGTACTGTCACGAAGACTCAGCCCAATGCAAGTATTCACATTGATTTTATACGCAAGTGGATGTCCGTTTTTTAACTTGTATTATAGGTTTTACGATATCCAAGGGATGTGGTTCATTGATTGTGATAAGTTGTTATATTGTTTACGCTTGGTAAAAAAAGTACCAAATAAATTAAAATCAAGAGCCTCGTTATTTACAACCTTAAATAAAATCGATGCACAAGGGCCATGTCTAAATCATGATCATGCTGATGGCATAGTGAAAGGTCCTCATAGAAAAATAGACAATTTGTTTCTAATATTTCGTGAGACGATCAATTATACCTATAGTTCAGCCGTCTATATAAGTTAGAACACTTGCTTTTCCGAGTAGCGACTTAGTAACTTAGCCCCTCTCTTTCCATATGAAGAGAGAGTGAAGTCGTTACTTCGTAACGCAACCATGATATGGCTCATCTGAATTTGAACTTTTTTTTTTTGTCATTTTTATTTGAATAATTTTAGAAAGGAAGGAAAAATGTTCAGCCGATTGGAGACTCTGAGTGGTAAAATTTTTTCGAGAAAACGACACCCAATGTACTATGATGACCATGGAAGTAACTCCATTTATTTAGTCTGGCACGTTTGCAGTAAAAGTTCAGGCAAAAGCAAGACGAAAGAAAAACTCTTTATTCAAGCCTACACGAAAATCGATTTCTTCCGAAAAAGAAATATATTCATGTCCCGAGACAAAGTTCTACCACGTTTGCGCGTATATTTGTGCTGTAAAACGGAGAATATTTTTCTGCGATCTTTTCTTTTCTACAGCGCCAAGTTGTGGTGGTACACTTTTTTTCAAAAAAAAGTGTACCACCACAACTTGGCGCTGTAGAAAAGAAAAGATCGCAGAAAAATATTCTCCGTTTTTACAGCACAAATATACGCGCAAACGTGGTAGAACTTTGTCTCGGGACATGAATATATTCTTTTTCGGAAGAAATCGATTTCGTGTAGGCTTGAATAAAGAGTTTTTCTTTCGTCTTGCTTTTGCCTGAACTTTTACTGCAAACGTGCCAGACTAAATAATGGAGTTACTTCCATGGTCATCATAGTACATTGGGTGTCGTTTTTCTCGAAAAACAGTTTTACCACTCAGAGTCTCCAATCTGAACATTTTCCTTCCTTTCTAAAATTATTCAAATAAAAATGAACAAAAAAAAAAAAGTTCAAATTCAGATGAGCCATATCATGGTTGCGTTACGAAGTAACGACTTCACTCTCTCTTCATATGGAAAGAGAGGGGCTAAGTTACTAAGTCGCTACTCGGAAAAGCAAGTGTTCTAACTTATATAGACGGCTGAACTTATAGGTAGTAATTGATCGTCTCACGAAATATTAGAAACAAATTGTCTATTTTTCTATGAGGACCTTTCACTATGCCATCAGCATGATCATGATTTAGACATGGCCCTTGTGCATCGATTTTATTTAAGGTTTGTAAATAACGAGGCTCTTGATTTTTTATTTGGTACTTTTTTACCAAGCGTAAACAATAATACACAACTTATCACAATCAATGAACCACATCCCTTGGATATCGTAAAACCTATAATACAAGTTAAAAAACGGACATCCACTTGCGTATAAAATCAATGTGAATACTTGCATTGGGCTGAGTCTTCGTGACAGTACCAAACATGGCTGATTGCATATACAAGGATAGCTCTCAGTCCCTGTAAAATTCCCGTCGCCACCTAAACAAAAATTGTTATTGTCTCCATTTATAGTAAAACAAGCAAATATTTACATTTCCAGTGAGCTCGATCAATTCATATAGCTCCAAGAGTGTAATGCATTCGCCACAGTCCACACAAATAGGACTATCAGAACCTGTTGTGGTCGAGACTTGTTTGTCAATTTGAATAATGGTATTGACTGAGGAAGCGTATACACTGAATCCAAATCAAGAGTAAATAGCGACGTGTAGACGCCCATCCAACACACACCCTTGCTGGTAAAGGCTGAGCTTTACTTTTAGAGAGAATGGTATCTGCATATACGTAGATGCATGCTATAATACATATATAATAAAAACGTTGTAAAAAGGGAATCTTCTTTACTTTCTCCTTTTTTGCGTACCTGAAATAAAGGTTCCACACAACGTCATTAAGGTTCCATTAAATAAGACATTTGTTGATTCTACTCTAGTTTGTTATTTATATTACGTCTGCATATCTTCTTTTGTTTTGTTGTCATTACCTGTGCTAAAG
>NW_026252705.1:0-4699 GCF_025094135.1 Mucor mucedo | reverse complement strand
CCATTTTGATATCTACGATATTTCATTTTTTTTAATCTATATACAAATTTATCCTTTATTTTTTTATAAAAATTTTTTCATTCTCTATGTCTTCCAACAACAACACTGGTTCTCCCAACTCTGGTTCTTCCAACGCTAAGGTTAACTCCAACTTGGGTACTTCTGCTAGCCGCTAAGCTACTCCTGAGGTTAATCATTCCAATGGTGAATCCCCCAAGGCCAAGTCCACTACTTCTGGTGAGGTAACTAAGGTCCAGGTATCTCGTAAGGGCAAGGAGAAGGCCAGGGACAGTGTAAGTCACAGGGGAGATGAGGGAAAAGCCACTGCTAGTGGTAGAGTTTCAAACTCTTTTTTGGAATCGGTAGATTCAAGTGGCGATTCCAGCTGCGAACCACTCGATGATATTAGTGATATCGAGGGGGATAACATGGATATTGATCCATTGGATATGTCTGATTTAGAGGAATCCACGTTTATCAAGACTTCATTAGTATCTTACCGAATTGAAGTAGGTAAGTTGACTAAGGAGTTGACTTTGGCAATTGGCAGGAACGAGAACCCTGCTAAGATTGGGACCTTGCAGAAGGAATTAGACCGTGCGTCTAAGGCCTTAGAGATCCTAATTCGATCGGAGAAGTTGATGGATGTGCTAAAATCGCACTTATAAATAATAAAATAAAATAAATAAATCGTCGATCCCACATGGTCGACTCATATACCAAATACAATATCACAAAACAAAAGAACATCAGGTATAAAAACTGAGTTACTACTTTAGAACTCAGTTTGACTTAAGATTTCTTAGAACCATCGTCCTCTCAATTCTGACAGAACAATAAGACTAGCTCATTGTTTACGAATCAATCCAATCATAAAGGCAATGACTGCTTAAATTTAAGGCACCATCTGACATGTATTATACCACCCAATGGTACCTTCACTAACTATTAGATAACCGTTTAAACTACAGATCCCAATAACTATAAATACCCTGCCTTCTACCATAATGTAGAAGGTCATTCAGTTTTAAAACTAATAATAAGAATAAAAGCCTACAAGCACTATTAATCTTATTTACCTGTTTTTTTATTCTATTTTTTTCTGTGTTAAACAAAGTTTCTCCACATTTTTTAAGATTACCCTTGTAAACTTTTACTTCAAACCTACCTACTACTACTACTATGGCTGCTCCTTCTTCTTCTGCTGGTTCCCCTTCTGCTGGTTTCCCCTTCAACACCTCTCCTGCTGCTTTCATTGGTCCTATGACTCAAGCTGCTACTGAAGAATGGGAAGATGCTCGTATTGAACGTGAACTCCATGAAGGTCCCACTGAGCAAGCTCAAGTTGCTCCCTCTCATCCTCAAGAAATGTCCCAAGACATTGAGATGACCCAGGCCCCTCCTCTTGAGTCCGAGGTTATCAAGACCCCTCAAGACATCATCGCTGACCTTGTCAGCCGTCGTGAAGCTATAAAATTAGCCATGATCCAGACCCTTTCTACGACGAACGGCTCGACCAATGAGCAAAACCGTTGTTATGATTTGTCTGTGGAGATCGAAAAATTAAATTCGATAATCCAATCCCTTGCCGTCAAGGCTGAGCCGGTACCAACTGTCATGTTCAGAGGTACTGAAGCTTCCAAATACGCTACCAACCCCGCTGCCAATGAAGGGTTAACCTTGTCCAGAGAGGACCTTCCCCGTCTCCAATTAGTTGGAAAGATCTATCAGCAGTTTAAAGGTAGACAAGTATTCAAGAACATCGATGAGTACATCAAGACGTTCGAAGAAGTCATTACGTCGGCCCGTCAAGAGGTCAAGACTAACTGGCGCCGCTACCTTCCCATCGCTCTCGCCGACGAACTCAAGGCTTGGATGAGAAAAGATTTGTTGAATTGTGAATCTTGGGATGCTGCCAAGAAAGTCCTGGAAAAGAAGTTTGGAAACCGTCAAATGCGGGTCCTTGCCACCAAGGAACTAATTTCTCTCACCATGTACCATGATGAGAACATCTCTGACTTTGATAACCGGTTCATCCGAATGGTTGAGGATTCTGAATACCAGGTGTCTGACAGGATCATGGCGGATCTCTACTTCCTTGCTTTGCCCAACAACTGGCAAACTAATGTCATGACGGTGGTGAACTCCAAGAAACTGAAGGATGTACCTTGGACTGCTGAGGATGTTTACCAGGCTGCTCTTGGTATTTTTAGTGACAAGACTCCTGGACATGATGGCCACTCCCACTCGAAGCGTAAGTCTAACGACACGCTGGACCGCTCTCCCAAGAAACGATCCAACCCTGATGCCAAGTATCACTGCAAGATCCATGGTGATAACTACTCCCATGACGATGCCAATTGCAAGTACGCTGGTAAGTCAGCCACTGACACCGCTCGCTCCAATGAAGGCTCTTCTTCTTCGTCTTCTTCTGCTTCTTCTTCTCGCCGGTTCCTTGGAAGTCATAATAGACCCAAGCCTGCTACTTCCTCTTCTTCGTCTTTCGTACCATGCGATCATTGTGGACGTAGATGGAGCCACGGCCATCGTTGCCAGGAATATAAGGATAAGTTCGCCGACAAGAACGTCCTTTCCATCAACAAGGATCGTAAGGGTAAGAAGTCCGACCGTGGCGGACCTTCCCACGATAACGAAAACGACAGTTATGAATGTAAGTCTACTGAAAACAATTTTAACCCTTACAAATCATTAATTACTCCTCTCATTCTCAATGATAGAAAACTGAAAGGCAAAGTCGATACTGGATCTGATACAACATGTATTAATAAATACATTTTAAATAATCTTTTTCCATCAATAAAAATCAATAATATAAAAGGCAATTTAAATTTTCTCTCAAATTCTGCTAAAAGAATAGGTCAAACTGAACCAATGAAAGTCAGATACCTTAATGATATAAGTTTCAGTTTTTGTTTCGAAGTGGTAGAATTCTTGGATCCACTTGATAGCGAATTCGACATATTGTTAGGAACAGATATCTTGTCTAAATTGAATATCGGTTTAACTAACGTAGCACATAAATATCCAGATGATGAAGACTCTGAAGATATCCAATTTGAAAATGCTAACTATGATCCATCGGATAAATATGATCCTGAAAATGCTGATTATGGTACTTTAAGTGAAAGAGAACAATTGATGAGCTTTATTGAACCGTCTATTAAACGAAATGCTGAAATTAAACCGGGCCAGTTTTGTAACATTCCTGAAAGTATCGTCAGAATACCAATTAAGAAGAATGCATCAAACTGTTATATCCGACAGTATCCGTTACCTTACCATGCTCGACCTGAAATAAAGAAACAATTAGCCGAATGGTTAAGTTCAGGGGTCGTAGTAGAAAGTAAGCCAAGTAATAGATTTAATTCACCGTTATTAGCAATTGGAAAAAAGGATGAAAATAATAATCTTACCAATACCAGAGTCTGTCTTGATCTGAGAAGACAAAACATGAATATTGATGATTCTTTGGTAGATGATTTTGCCGTCCCTAATATCCAAGATATTTTTGACAAGGTATCCACAGGAACTGTATTTAGTCGGCTTGATTTAAAGTCTGCATACAATAGCTTCAAAGTGGATGAAGCCAGTCAAGAAGTACTATCCTTTATGTTTGATGACAAAACATATAAATGGGTAGGAACTTGCTTTGGTCTCAAATTTGTAACTAGTCAATTTTGCCGGGTCATGAATATCATATTTAATGGTGAAGCCCAAATAGCAACATACGTTGATGATTGTTGTATTTTCTCTGATGCTAAGAATCATGCCAGTATCGTAAAGAGAGCAATCGATAAATTAACGGCTGCTAATTTGAAAATAAATTACGCTAAATGCACATTCTTTAAAACAAGTATCTACATGCTGGGATTCGTAGTCGGACCAGGCATCACAAAGATTGATCAACGTAGACTATCGAATGTTCATGAATGGCCTATTCCTAAATCAGCGCAACAAGTCAGAAAATCATGGGTGTTGTTTCATATTTGAGAAATTACGTACCAAAGATATCTGACATTGCAGCTCCGTTAGATAAGTTAAGAAATGATAAAGATGTGAAAAATAATGGACACAATTACACACGGATCGTTTGGAAAGCATAAAACAAATATTGTTATCTAAAGCAGTGTTACACACACCTAACATGGAAAAGAAAATGTATCTTGAAACTGATGCTTCGCAATATGCTGCATCTGCCATTTTAACTCAGCGTGATGATAAGAATAGAACCTCATCATGCTATGGCTAGTACGTCTTTACCCACTTCTGCTCAAAACTGGTCGTGAACCGCCGTGAATTATTTGCCATATATTATGGATTCCAAAGATTTCGTTCATTATTACTGGGGCATCCTCAAATCGAAGTCTGGACCGATCATCGTGCTATTACATTTTATTATACTACGCACGTTCCTAATAGATACAATTCAATCTACATGGACATTTTGAATCAATTTTCCTTCACAGTCACCTACATCAAAGGAATAGATAACGTCTTGCCTGATTTACTCAGCATATTATATCTCTCCTTTAGATGATCACATGAACTTGATGAAGTAAAAAGATCAAACAATTGAATAAAATTATATTAGAACGTAGAAAACGAAACCCCGTTGAAAGCTTTAAGTCTACCGATCACATCACATCGACAGATAAGTTTATTTATAAACGAAGCATTA
>NW_026252704.1:0-4794 GCF_025094135.1 Mucor mucedo | reverse complement strand
CTTTATTTTCCTGGGTCCTTTACTCAATTATTTGTGTAATTACAGTATACCATGTTTATATTGCATTATGTGAGTGGTGGAAAATTGGAATATTAGACACACAGTTAATCAAATAATTACCACGAATAGAAGACCTCAAAAAATTTTTTTTTGCGACATACGAAACGCTTAGAAAAAAAAAAAAGGAATGGGTATCAGAAATATTCAATTACAGTATATGAGGCGAGAGTCATGGTTGTATTTGTCTTTATATTTGGGACTGGTGTGGGGACTTGTAAAAATTGCTACTTTTGATTCAATAAATGCGATGTTGACTACTATCTTGTAAGCAGTGACGACGATGGATATGTGTAGTTGTTAGTCGTGTTTTTTTCTCAATTATGCAAAAGATATTATCAGATTCTACAATATCGATATTTTATTTTATTTGTCAGTGTGATTAGAAAAAAAAAAAATGGGGCTCCCCTTCGGGTCGCTGATCCCATTTTTTAAAAGGCGTATTAGGCCAGTCCTCCGACCACAATTTTTTGACCTGCGCTTCGCTCGGTAAAAATACGCGGTTCCCGGAGGACCCATCAGCAAACCCAAAGTGATTTATAATTATTGAATAATTCATATTGTTTATTTATTTTTGCTTTTAAGTCAACCATCCACAGAGGTTCATGGTAACTTGTGAATGAGATGTATCGCTACCAGAAGACAATTACGTCTGATAGTGAAAATGTGTCGATGAAAGTTTTTAACTTTGTAGTTGATTTTACGAAATCAGGAAGCGAGCTTTGGATACCATGTTGGCCCAGGAAAGAAACTATTGCCGTTCTTTTCTGTGGAATCTTGATTGAAGTCGATGTTGAAGTCACCAGCAATTACGATGTTAATATATGGGTGTCTAATTATAAATTCCAAAGCTTCGAGCAAAAGATCAGTGTTTGTGTTGGACTAGGTGAAGCATAAACGCTACAATATATTGTGGAATCAATTTGTACTGTGGACACGCTTACCGACGACGAGTTGACATTGCTACGAAAAATTTCGGAGGAAGAAGTCATACTCTCACAAGTTACATTATCAGAGACGTAACGCAACATCCTACAGGTTTACGTGTAGAGCTTGTACAATCTAAGGACGACACCAACTTAAATCCTGGTATGACGAAGTTATCGGTCGGTAATGTCCAAGTTTCGTTAAGAAGAATGAATCTGATGAAAGATATACTGGATCAGTTTGTAATTTGTATTTAAATGAGCCTGGAGACTCCTGGGACGTTGTGCGAGATAATTTGAAAGTTGCTTCTTTTTTTCGCTCAACTTTAAGAAAGTGGGGTTAAGCATGATTGTTGGTTTGACGTTGCATTTTCTAACGTATATAATCACTTCTTTTTTCAGATGATAAGGGTTTTTGGCGGAACAAACGTGTTTGTTTTGTCACACAAGGGTCAAGCCATTAGCAGTGTGGCTCTGGAAAAGCAACGTAAATTAAAGATCTTTGCATTTTATGCTTTCCTACATCATACACAACAACATTTTCGTAAGTACCGCCTGCGATTTGTGGATTGTTAAGGCTTCTGCGGGAACAATTGCGAAACTGTTTTCTGTTAACCCTCAAATTTGTTTTGCGGTACTGGTTATTTGACAATGAAACTGGCTCAATCATAGTCCAGTATCCAAGACCGAACGAGTTCTTGATCTTAAAGCAGTTGTTTTTTTCTTAAAATTAGCCCCGCTTGTCTCATCGTCAAACTTGATCCATATTCTTAATGGCTTCTTTTCGCCACCAGATGATCCCTTAAGCGTGCCATAGTCCAATCTGCTGTAAATAACCGGTGGTGCCATTTACAAGCCCGTCCGATGTATCCAAGTTTGAAGTGATCATATACCTTGCTTCAATTTGTAATCTAAGGTGCTTCATCACATCCCAGATTTTTGACAGTGTGAACTGAATCAGTAGCCACAGAAGCAAGTAGTGCTTGACAGCAGTATCATTCGTACAATCTCCGAGAACCTGTCAAACCGACAGATACGGCACCTTCAGTTGCCATGTTCGCAAGGATAGCGCTATTCATATTACGAACCATATTGTTGGTGTGGAATAATCGAATAGGCCTTTCTTCAGAATTAGAGAGAGCAATGTTCCTGAATGAGGAACACGGCCTCATCATTTTTTAATCCATTTAATTCTTCTCAGTGAGCCGTAAAACCCTGCTTTGAAACAATGCGACATCATTTTGAGTCAGTTCTCCACAGCCTGTTGTTGAGTGCAACAGCAAAATGAAAGTCATCTCTTTGTCTCATGATCTGTTACCAGCCTATTAACTGCAAACCTCTTCCACAATCGGTACCAAAATGTTGCAAGAATAGGGTCTGACGGAGGTTTGGTAGAGTACAAAGGTGATTGAAGCTACTGGGGGATAGCTGGTAAAATCACCAAGGACTATAACTGATATACCTCCAAAAGGCAGCAAAGAATCGAAAATATCTCGTAGTCGTTTGTCGAATACCAAGAAAAAACTAACATCTCCAACCATGCCTTATTTCATCGATAATAGAACTTTTAAATCCTTCAATGCAATGCACATAGATGGCTTACATCGGCTGATAGTCTATTTAACCTCGCCCTTTCCATACTGGCTTATTGGCAATTGAAAAGCACCATGGAGGGTTTGACCGCGAATGTTAAAAGCAGCTTTTTCCGGTAGGAGCTGTAGTAGCACTGCTGGGGTGTTGGTTTCAAGATCTCGGTCATCATCACATTCAATGTTATTGCTTCATAAATGCTTTTATCACATACTTTTGCCGACACCTGCACCGCCAGTACCAACCCAATGATAAAATGGGGCAAATGTTTTAACTGATTCACTTGCTACTACTAAACATGCGCCACAGTAGTTCTGTCACGATTATACCTAATGTGGTTCACCAGAATGCATGAGATACTCACGTTGTTTTTGTTTCAACTTTGATACTAGTTCCATAGAAATGGATTGGTGAGTATATTACAGGTCTAGAAAGCTTTTCAAGATACGTCTTTTTGACCATCGTTGTTTCTAGCTGTCCCTTCACGCAAATCATCCGAGAGGTCGTGTACTACGATGGTCGTCTCCCTCACTTGAATCATCAATATCAACTGCTATACCTTCCAAAATCATTTTTTTGATCATAGTACTGAGTCGAACCACAGTAGACATGACCCTCGTCATTTTCGTTTTCACCATTTTCATTTTCTTCACTTTCATTTGAATGCTCTTCGCTGAAGTTGATCCATATAAGATGTCGAGGGTTGAATCTTCAATCGCACAAAATTCCTGTTTATTGTCCAGACCTGCTTTCAATAGTAATATTGAAGAGGTCTGGAAATAAACAGGAATTTTGTGCGACTTGAAGATTCAACCCTCGACTTCTTATATGGATCAACTTCACGAAGAGCATTCAAATGAAAGTGAAGAAAAAGAAAATGGTTTGAAAACGAAAATGACGAGGGTCCTAGTCTACTGGTGGTTCGACTCAGTACTATGATCAAAAAATGATTTTGCGAAGGTATACAGTTGATATTGATGATTCAAGTGAGGGAGACTACCTATCGTAGTAACGACCTCTCGGATGATTTGCGTGAAGGGACAGCTAGAAACAACGATGGTCAAAAGACGTATCTTGAAATAGCTTTCTAGACCTGATAGACTCACCAAGTCCAATTTCTATGAACTAGTATCAAAGTTGAACCAAAAACAACGTGAGTATCTCATGCAATTCTGTGAACCAATTAGGTATAATCGTGGACAGAACTACTGTGCGCGTTTAGTAGTAGCAATGAATCCGTTAAAACATTTGCCCCATTTTATCATTTTGTAACTGGCGGTGCAGGTGTCGGCAAAAGTAGTTGATAAAAGCATTGTATGAAGCAATAAGCATGAATTTGATGATGACCGAGATCTTGAAACCAACACCCCATCAGTGCTACTCACAGCTCCTACCGGAAAAGCTGCTTTTAACATTCGCGGTCAAACCCTCCATGGTGCTTTTCAATTGCCAATAAGCCAGTATGGAAAGGGCGAGGTGAATAGACTATCAGCCGATGTAAGCCATTCTATGTGCATTGCATTGAAGGATTTAAAAGTTCTTATTATCGATGAAATAAGCATGGTTGGAGATGTTATTTTTCTTGGATCGACAAAAGACTACGAGATATTTTCGATTCTTTGCTGCCTTTTGGAGGTATATCAGTTATAGTCCTTGGTGATTTTACCAGCTATCCCCAGTAGCTCATCACCTTTGTACTCTACCAAACCTCCGGTCAGACCCTTATCTTGCAACATTTGGTACACGATTGTGAAGGAGTTTGCAGTTCATAGGCTGGTACAGATCATGAGACAAGAGATGACTGTCATTTTGCTGTTGCACTCAACAACATGGCTGTTGGAGAAATGACTCAAAATTGATGTCGCATTGTTTCAAAGCATGGTTTTACGGCTCACTGAAGAAGGAATTAATGGATTAAAAAATGATGAAGGCCGTGTTTCCTCAGAGTTCAGGAACATTGCTCTCTGTCTAATTCTGAAGAAAGGCCTATTCGATTATTCCACCCAACAATATGTTTCGTAATATGAATAGCGCTATTCCTTGCGAACATGGCACTGAGGTGCCGTATCTGTCGGTTTTGACAGGGTTCTCGGAGATTGTACGAATGATACTGCTGTCTCAAGCACATACTTGCTTCTGTTGGGCTACTGATTCAGTTTCACACTGGTCAAAAATCTGGGATTGATGAAGCACCTTAGATTACAAATTGAAGCAAGGTATA